>NC_026483.1:366361-369394 GCF_000328475.2 Mycosarcoma maydis
CAAGGTTGAGGCTTCGGTATACGAGAGGCGAGAGGCAACAGGTTGGTGGACAGGAAGGGAAGCAAGAAGAGCAACTGGGTAGAAAGCCGAAATAAACTAGCAAGGAGGACCGTGCTTTATCCGCGATTGGCGGCCAGGAAATAGCGCAGAGGCGGTGCTTTGCGCCAGTCAAGCGACGCACACAACCAGTCAAGAAACTCTTCAACTCAGACAACTGGTGATGTGGAAGCTTGAAATTAACACACGGCCGCTCCAACACCGTGCACGTTGGTCCAATCACGAATCACAAATCACGAATCGGCGCCCTTGATAGCACACGCTGTCGTTGGATCACCGCAGAAGAGAGTGGTCACACCGGCAGGATTCACGTACAGGTAAATCTGTTCGGAACTCGTTGGGATGTAGATTCAGGACTGTATGCTGGCTGTCTGCAGGAAGGGCCTTTGAGCGTACACAGAGGCATGCCGAGAGGCAGACCTGAGACGGTTTTTTTGGAGAAGCTATTGCGTAGTGACGCCTGTGCTCTGGAATGTTCGCTGCAAGCGTGACGGTGCGCCATTCACGATTCACGTTGACGTGGAACGTTGTCCATGGCCTGCCATTTACGATTTCAGGCTTTCACGTTTCTTTCTTCTTATCGGCCGTGAGCTATGATTTGATTTGGCGGATTTGTTGAATCTCATCTAGCTACATGAAAGATTAATTCGGCAATCGCGCTGCTCAGACATGAGAACGGCAGACAAAGCACAAAGCACAAAGGCTGTGTTGTTTGATCGGAGCAGACACCGATGGGGGTAAGAAGTCGTGAGCGTGTGACTGAGCGGCGGACAGGCAGCTGGAAAATCACGAATCACGAATTCAGGTCGATGCCTTCTCCACTCGTGACTCTATCTACTGTCGGGCCTCGGTCACGACTGCGTGCCCTACACGCTAAACCAACACTCACGACTCACGCACTCAGCTGCAGCTCGCCAACGACGAGCCTATCACACACCTTCCCCCTCGCACACCTTCACCACTTCTGTCGGCGTAGCATCCATCTTCAACTAATATCACCATCTCCCACGGACGTCAGCTTCTTTGCAAGAGTGAGTATAGCCTCTTTAACTTGGCCGCCTTCCCATCCATACACATCAGCGCCGCTAGTGCATCATTTGCGCTTCCACCTTTCGTCGCTTCATTGATCTTCTTTCGTCGGTTGCATTTGCACTCGCACTCGCATTCGCATTCGCATCTGCGTCCGCGTCCATAACCACATTCAAAGGCTTGGACCATCGCTGACCACTCTGCTCTCGCACAATTGCCTTGTCCACGCCTTCGTACACAGTCGCGCCTCGCTTTCACGAATCCGATTACGAAGGAACGATACGACCCTGATCTTGATCCTCATCAGTGCTCCGCTCGTCATCTACAACGCACTCGACTCAAATCGTCTCCTCGCGCCTTCCGAGCCACTGTCATTGTACGCCCCCTCGCTAGCCTCCGTTCAGCGACACGCACACACACACCATGGCGATGGACCAGTCGCTCATCAAGCTTGTCAACAAGCTCCAGGATGCTTTCAACAATGTCGGCATTCAGAACCCCATCGACTTGCCCCAAATTACAGTGCTTGGTTCTCAGTCCTCGGGCAAGTCAAGTGTGCTTGAAAACATTGTCGGCCGCGATTTCCTCCCGCGTGGTACCGGTATCGTGACCCGTCGTCCTCTCGTCCTCCAGCTCATCAACCGTCCAGCCACCTCCAAAGCCAACGACGAGGCAGCTCCAGCTGTCTCTTCAAAGGGCGCCAACAACCCGGATGAATGGGGAGAATTTCTCCATCTCCCTGGGGAAAAGTTCTTTGACTTTGACAAGATCCGCGAAGAAATCGTCCGCGACACTGAGCTTAAGACCGGCAGGAATGCCGGCATTTCGCCCCAGCCCATCAACCTCCGCATCTACAGCCCCAACGTGCTCACACTCACCCTTGTAGATCTGCCCGGTCTCACGAAGGTGCCCGTCGGAGACCAGCCCAGAGATATCGAGCGCCAGATCCGTGACACGGTGCTCAAGTTCATCTCGAAACCCAACGCCGTCATCCTTGCCGTCACTGCTGCCAACACCGATCTGGCCAACTCGGACGGTCTCAAGCTCGCGCGCGAAGTGGATCCAGAGGGAACCCGCACGGTCGGTGTGTTGACCAAGGTCGACCTCATGGACGCCGGCACCGATGTCGTCGACATTCTCGCCGGCCGTGTCATTCCGCTCCGACTCGGCTACGTACCCGTCGTCAACCGTGGCCAGCGCGACATTGATCAAAAGAAGCTCGTCAGCGCTGCTCTCACCGCAGAGAAGGAGTTCTTCGAGAACCATCCCAGCTATCGCAGCAAGGCTCAGTACTGCGGTACTCCCTTCCTCGCCCGCAAGCTCAACACCATTCTCATGCACCACATTCGCAACACGCTGCCCGACATCAAGAACAAGATCGGCTCGCAACTCGCCAAGTTCCAATCTGAACTTGCCTCTCTGGGTGGTCCCATGGGCGAATCCAACTCGGCTGGTGTCGTACTTCAGATCATCACCGAGTTTGCCAACGAGTTCCGCACCGTCATTGACGGCAACTCGAACGACCTCACTGTCAACGAGCTCGCAGGTGGTGCGCGAATCAGTTTTGTCTTCCACGAGCTCTACAGCAATGGCGTCAAGGCCATCGACCCCTTCGACATGGTCAAAGATACCGACATCCGCACCATCCTGTACAACTCATCCGGCTCCTCGCCTGCCCTCTTTGTTGGCACTACCGCCTTCGAGGTCATTGTCAAGCAGCAAATCAAGCGTCTCGAAGACCCCGCACTCCGCTGCTGCTCGCTCGTGTATGACGAGCTGGTGCGCATCCTTGCCCAGCTCCTCGCCAAAAACGCCAGCTTCCGCCGCTTCCCTGCTCTGCGCGAACGCTTCAACACGGTTGTCATCCACTTTTTCAAAAAGTGCATGGCCCCCCACCACCAAGCTCGTCTCGAACTTTGTCGCCGCACAAGCGTTTATCTCACACGG